>NC_045639.1:26738182-26740682 GCF_009829145.1 Chiroxiphia lanceolata
ATCTTGGGAAGCAGATTGTCGTTACTTTAGTAATTATACACAAACACTTCTGTGTAAAGTGGATTAGAATTTAAAGAATAGATCAGCTTTAGGTTCCACTATGAAAAAGGAAAAGTGTGTTAATTGCTCATAGACAGTAGCTTACACAGAGGCACTTCACAGCTGAAGAATATGATATGGAAAAGACTTTTGTTTAAATAACACGAGCAATGTTGTGACACAGACCAACTAAAATCCTTAATGCATGGCAAGGAAAATAAAGGCAAAACAATATGGCATAAAAAGAGTTTTGGGTTTAAATGTAGTATTTGGGGTGCCATTTGTGTCAGACACAGCTAAAGGTGCTTTTTTTAATCTACATTTCTTCTTTGTATTAAATATATGCAAATATTTTTATGTGAAGTGATTACAAAATATACTACATATGAGTAGTTTCCACATACTTCAGTTTAATATGTGTATGTATTAACCAGGATACCTAAGAAAATAAAATTCATTATTTTTTTAGAAATATATTCATTTAGTGTAGGTTAGAAGAGCACACATAACATCATCCCTAGCAGTTGGAATTGTACCACTCTAATCATCAGGTTATAATTCCCTCTTACTAAAAGAATTTTTTAAATTAAATAGAATTAATAAATAAGCCCATCAAGAACTGCATTACAGCCTTGCGCTTGTATAAACCTTCAGGTAAGATAATGATATTTCAGATGTCTGAAACAGTTGTCGATCTTAAATACCAAATATACAGCAGTAGTTAGGCTGATTAGGGATAAACTTTTAGCCTTTGTTCTGAAGTTCCTTGCTTAATGGAATTAATTCAGGCCTTAAATCTCACTTGAATATAATTTATTTAGTACAGCAATATGGGACCTCACTTTTTTTATAAGTATTCAACTATTTATTGCATGAATTAGTTTGTCTACAAACTGACCAACTCCTGATAATATTTGACATACCGTTCCATACCTGTGATAGTATTTGACGTTAAGATAATTTTGTAGTTATTAAATGTTTAATCTTTAGTAGTATCATTTGTACCCAGAAATATACTTAAGCAAGCACCGTCAGTATTTTAAAAATGCTTTCATAAAGTTTGCTCACTTTATCCATTTTTTATTTGCAGTTGAAAAATGAAGAAAGAGATACATATGAGGAAAACCTCCATTACCCTTTTCTTCTCATTTTAACCAAACACAGATAGAAGATGACACCTTTTTTTGTTTTAAGATGGACTACTGAAAATTAATCCACGTATGTGAATGGTCAGAGAGGGAGGAGTGTTCATTTTCCCCCACTTATGTTCCTGACTCATCATTCTAATCTAAATTCTGAGGAAGATATCGTGGCTTGTTTTGCAGAGTGTAAACATTGAGACATCTTTTTTGTATCATTTCAGAACTTATTTTTCCAGTTATATTCCAGCCTAAAACTGATCAGACTTCACATTTATGCATTAACAAAGGTGTAAAGCTGGCTTCCTTCTCTTTTGTGCCTTTAAACTTGCATGTACTTTGTTAATCTGTTTAAATGCTATTTTTGAGGTGTATTTGAAAATATATGAAAAATATACTTTGTGGGCTTATATAACTGCTTGTAAAGAAGTGAATGCATTGACATTTAACTAGTAAGGAAATAGTTGTCTAAAGATCTTTTAAAAGTGCACCTATTGAATACTTGGATTTTTCTACTTTTTTTAATTTCCCTGTTGATTTTTCTATCCATGATTGAAATGTCCTCATTTGCTTCAGTGTTGAAGGCTTTTTTTCTGTATGTGTGGATGTATGTTTTTTTCCAGCAGGACTTTTCCTCCTGTAGATGTATAAGAAATTATGCATCAGACAAAAGCCTCATAAACTGACCATTTGTCCTTTGGACACAATAGCCTGCCCAGCCCCTCTGCTCCTCCTCTCCAATTATGTGTGATTAGTCTCAGTGTGTTGTGTCAAGAAGGGGGAGTGTGCTGAGTGCTTATTATCTGTTTAGGTACAAGAAGAGCACATTTAGGTTCTGACTATGAATGGAAAGTGAGCCTTTATCAGGACTAAAATCTAAATGCTACTATCCTAGAAATGGCTTTTAAAAAAACACATCTTTTTTGATAATATAACAGCCAAAGGATTTTATAGTGTAAGAAAACTATCTCCCTTGAATTAGTTTATATTGGGATATATTGTGGCCCACATTTTTTATAAACATTTAATGTGATTTTTCTTGTTCTTGGAAAGACAAAAATCCTACAAAGAAACAGGAGCAATATCTGATTTCCTTAACAGTTTAACAGACCATTTTAATGACTTCTCAGAAACAGTCTCTTAAACCACGACACTTTTAAAATGTTGAAAAAAGAGAGAGGCAGAGGCCATGACTGAGAGAGGAAGGTACTAGATGCAAGTAAGTGTAGAGAATCATGCTGAAGTACATTAATTAAAAGAACTGCAATGCGGGAATAAGCATTCTTCCATATTTAACAAATTGGACAGTACATAAGCCACAA